>NC_056735.1:179193232-179243232 GCF_019279795.1 Protopterus annectens
TGGTGAATCACAGATTTCTTGTAAGTGTCAGCCTGCACCTAACCACGTAGGTGCATGCACACAGCAGTGTAAGAATAAGAGCCTGATGACTTCAGAAGGAGGTGTGTCATGCCTGCTGTAAGCACATTGGAGCCCTGAGGCCATTTTTTGCCTTAGCTAAGCACAGCTAAGGAAGGAGGTGTGTCTGAAGTTGCTTAGTACTGTGTACTTTGCCTAAATGTGTGTGTAAGGTGAGCACCAGGGTTAAAAGGAAAGAGCTTAAACAGGGAGGAAATGGGAAGGGGGGAAAAGCAGAAGGGAGGCAATCAAGGAGAACTACCATAGCTGGCAGGTGGAATGTATTTGAATCAACCAGTTACACATGCAGCAGCCCAACACACTACTATAAACTATGCAAACACCTTACAGACTGTTTTTCCCACAAACACTACACCACTGGTGTACATACGTGTGGAAATTTTAAACTCACAAAACTAACAAAACATGTTAGGGGCTGCTGTGGCTTTGATTTACCAGTATGTGCAACAGGCTGGGGGTGTTGAGGAGGAGAATGCTGACAACTGACCTGCATTAAAAAGGAGGAGAATTTATTTTTATTTATGTAGTTATTTTTTATTTTACATTTGTTTACTGGGAAAAATCCGACTGGACACAGGTCCATTTCTAATGGAGGCCTGAGGAGAAAAGCTCCACAATAGATTTGCACATTAAAAATGTGTAAAAAAAAAAGAGAGTGTACAGACCCAGGATAACCTACCAGGGGCTACATGAGCTGGAGATAGTGGAGCACTATAGGGTGGACAGGCACATTCTACAGCAAATCATCAAGCTGTGCTGGCCCTGCCCAGATCCAGAACCAACAGAGGGGAACCCATCCCAGTCAATACCAAGGTATGTGTAGCCTCAGAGATACTAGCCACAGGTACCTTCCAAAGACCAACTGTAGATAGCATGGGGGGAGTTCTTACAGGCACCAGCATCCAGAGTACATCACCAGTTCCTGGATGCCATGCTACCACATGCCAGTGAGCACATATATTTCCCCAGCACCCATGAGGTGTTGACCAGCATAATACGTTGCTTCCACCATATAGCAGTATACCCTGAGGTGGTCAGCGCTATGGACAGAATGCACATACACATCAAAGCACCACCCAGTGAGCGGGGTAGGGTCTACATCAAGCGTAAGGGCTTCCCCTCCATTGACTGCCAGGTCATGTGTGATGCCCAGAGCATTATCATGCAAATGTGTGCTGGCAGCCCTTGAAGCTATCATGGCTCCTACATCTGGCATTCCTCACAGCTGTATCAGGGGTTTGCCAGGGGGGACATCCCAATTGGCCATCTAGTGGGGGGATGATAGTTACACACTGGAGCCGTGGCTGATGACAGCAATCAGAAATGCACACACCCCCGAACAAGAATGTTATAATGAGGCACATGCACAAGCCAGGATCATTACAGAGCATTTGTTTGGGATGCTCAAGTCATGGTTCCACTGCCTTGGCATATCCAGTGGAGCCTTGCAGTACTCTCCAGCTATGTGGACATACGTTCATAGTATGTGCCATGCTACACAATATGATCCTGCGGAAACAGCTGCAAAAGGACCAACACGGGGAGGGGCCGCACTGCCCCCAACCATTGCCATGGTCACCACAGGCACAGAGGGAATTGGAAAAGGAACTTCCTCAGCCTGCCCCTAGAGGCAGACAGAGGCATGCCCAGTATTCCTATGCCTTTTCAAGGAAGCAATGCATAGCACACACACTGACACTGTAGGGACCCAGGGACTGATACCTCACACACTGACATTGTAGGGACCCAGGGACTGATACCTCTCTCTGACTCACACATAAAGTAAAAGGGATGCCAAAGATGACACTACCTGAGCTGTACCATGTAGAGGGAGTGTTCTGTGTGCATCCAACATAGTCATCCCTCCAGCACCATCCTCAATACTGTGCCAGCACAAGGTAAGTCACCCTTACTATCAATTTCTGAATGGAGTAGTATGTTCTGATAGCTATATCTATGCTATAGATGCAAGCATGCAATTGGGTGGCCAAATGGGATAGCAGCAGATAGCTAACAGCTATATGGGACAGCATGAAATCCATAACAAATACTGTTGTCCCAATACTACGCAGTAGCAATCAAGGTGACAACTCCCACTGCAGTACATATGGTGGCTTGACTAACTGTGGGTATCCACATGTCACACACATGGATGTCAATGAGCATTCCGAACCCCCCCCCCCCAGTCTCACCCAGCAGGACAGGTGTAGATGACTGGAAAGAAAGGTCGGGCAAAGCTCCACAAATGCTGGCAATGGTGAACAGCCCCCTACAGACCTACACAGACATACTACAACAGGTCTGGCAGTTGCAGTATAGTTCTGAAGAATAAGAAGTCTGAAACTGAAATGTATGCCATTACAATCTAACTGGTGTGCTTTACTGATATGCCTCTCTTCTGCAAGATAGAGCACAATACAATACTAAATAGAAGCAAACAGAGTATAACTGAAATACCAGCTCCGTCAGTGCAAATGTGTAAAGGTGTGCCCCCCAACACCCATGTATAAATGGCAGTAACATGCAAGTTTGTGGAGTAATGTCAGTGGAGCACAGATTGCCTGAGCTGTCTCAATCAACATGATAATTGGTGTATGTCCACTATATGCAGGGGTCAGGGTGCCGCTTTTTGTGAATGTTTAATACTGTCTGGAAGTGGACAGCATGTAGGCCTGGATGTTGTGTCTCAGTGGCCTAGGTACAGTACTGTGGTTGACACAGCCATGTCCCAACAACTACAGTTCCAACCGATCTGCTTCCCAGCTACACCTATGTTACTAGTTGTACACACTCTGTCCAGATGTCAATATGTGTCACTGTCAGAAAGCTGGACAGGCTATGAGCAGGGGTCCATACATAGAAACAGTACACAGGTGGAAGTACAGTGCCTAAAAAGTAACTCTGAACTGCACACACATTTGGAATTAAATATAGTGGTTAGCATCACGTTAGTTGTCTCTCTAATATGGAATGCTGGTTGTCTGCCCAATCACTGGCAGCCTACAAAAACCACAGTTATAAAGTAATGACACACTGCTAATGTCCACATACAAGGCAGGAGAAGGAGAAGGTCCCAATTATATATGTGAGTCAGGTGCCATAAGTTTCCATACCACACATGCACTCAGTCCAACCCCCCCCCCCCCACCAAGAGTCACAGGTATTTCATCAGTCATATCCTTGCTGTTGGGAATGATTACAGAATCATCACACTTCTTTTATGGAATACACACAGGATGCAGCATACTGAAATGGTGTCCCATGCAGGTGTGACCCTAGCCGTAAGCAGCACCCTGCACACATCCAGACTGATGTATCACTATGAACTAAAAGGATTGCCAGTAACACATCGCCCACTTGCCCATGTCACCCCAGGGGAAGCAACTGGCTTGGAGCCTGGTAACGTATGAGTGACAGAATGCAGTGGCCTGCATCACTCTCATTTGTCCTACAGGCCTCTGGAAAATTCCCATGGCACACCCACAGTGCCATCATATGCTTCACCCATAGTGCCATCATATGGAATGTCATAGGGTTCTAACTACCAACATAACACATTAAGCAGAAAACAAATGCAAGGCCATGCTGACAAATGCCAGTAGCATACCTCTCCATGTCCTAGTGCAAGAATTGTGGACCAAGACATAAATAATGCTGTGATAAAGGTCAAACTATAGAAATATGTCTGACATATTGCTCCCATACTGTTGGGAAGAGGATAGAAGTACAGAGGTGGGGGGGCATAAAAGCATGGATATCATGGAGTGTGTGAAGCCCGAAACTCAAATGTCTGCTTATACTTCCCCCTGACTGCAGACCCATGAATGCATAACCACAAACCTGCTTGTAAACCACAATGTGAAGAGAAATTGATGAGATATATGAGTCCTGCCTTTGGATAGCCTGTCCAAATCTGTACAGCTGTGAGTTATGTCCACAGCAGGATACGTCCATTCAGTTAAGTTGAGAAATGCACAAGAAGGGCATCCCCAGCCAGCATAGCACCAATGTGCTGGACTATTTACATAGACCCATCACTCAATTGTCTGTAGCGACTCCTCCACAATGGCAGGATTGTGCCACAATGTCTAGTATTTGCCTCACAATATTGGTCTCTGCTTCATTGCTCTTGTATTTCCCTAGTAAACAAGTGTGAGCAAACAATATCTGTCAGTAGTTGACACAATGCATTACACTGTACAACAGTACATATGTCCACAAATTTATGCTAAAACAGAAGATGTTACACAAGAAACATAGACATTAATAGGAAACTTAGTTACACACAGTATTGCCCCATGTTTGGAACAATTGTGTCTCCATATTGGTAACTTATCTACAGATATCCTGGAAAAATAGCTTGCTAGGTGTAGCTGTAGCACACAAAACTCTAGAATGGATTCCCACAAGCAGTATAGAAGGTCATACTGGACGAGAATGGATCCATACACTCAATACAGAAGCTCATACTGGGCATGTTCCTACACTTAGAATGGATCCCCACACTCAGTATAGAAGGCCATACTGAGCATGCTCCTACACTTAGAGAAACAAAGCCACAGTGGACCAGAGATATCTGTTATCTGCAGATGTTTGTGGACACACACCAAAATGTTTGGTCTTCACACACACACACACACACACACACACACACACACACACACACACACACACACACACACACACTGGACAGGAAAACCCACAGCCAGATGTAGGTGGCAGATATGTGGTAAATCTCCATCTGTGTTGAGTGATACACACACATATCTAAGGCCAACATACTACAATAATTCAAACATACACCCACATACACATGAGGAAGAGAGACACAGACAGTGAGAGAGACAGTACCATTATGAAGCCTTTCCCACCCAGTACACATCCCATAGTCCCATGCTACACTATCTGCTGATGTATATCACCTTAACTGTACCTTTGTACAAGCCTCAGATTTGTAATCTCAATAGCATGTGTGATAAAAGCATAACTAGTTAAAGCAAATAAGTAGATAGGTAGGGTTTCACATCTCGGTCCTGCCAAGTGTGTGTGTGTGTGTGTGTGTGTGTGTGTGTGTGTGTGTGTGTGTGTGTGTGTGTGTGTGTGTGTGTATGTGTGTGCGTGTGTGTGTGTGTGAAGGAGTTACTGTTTTACTCCATCCCACCCATTGCACATCCCATTACCCAATATCAGAACATGTGCTGCAGTCAGTCACTGTACAAATTCCTTTTGTTAGCCCTCAGCCCTATAGGCTCTGTTGTGCTTGTGATAACTGTGTAACAGTGGAGTACCAATAACTATTCATGTAGCAATCCTAATCACAGTCCTGTCAAATGGAAAGGTGTATCTGTTTGTGTGTGTGTTCTTAGGTGAATGATTTTGAGGCCATTCCCACTCACTCTGTTTCACATTGCCTTCCTTAATCACTGCTGCTGATGTCATCCACCTTTAAAGATACCTTTGGATAACTCTTAAATATGCAAGCTTTGTAGTGTGTCTGATAAATGGATAATGCTGTAGTGCAATAACCTAGTTAGTTAGGAGTTCTAATCTTGGTCCTGGCAAATGTAAAAGTTTGCTTGTGTGAAAGTGTCTGTAGAGACATGATTTTGAGGCCATTGGCACTTACTACACTTCCATTTTCTCTCCTTTATCACTGCTGCTGATGTCACTCACCTTTAAAGATACCTTTGGACAGCTGCTAAATATGTAAGTTTCGTGGTGCATCTGATAAACGTGTACTACTGTAGTGCAGTATACCTAGTTAGGTAGGAGTTTTAATCTTGGTTCTGACAAATGTAAATGTTTGTTTGTGTGAGAGTGTCTGTAGTTATAAAGACATGATTTTGATGCCATTGGCACTTACTACACTTCCCTTTCCCCTCTTTTATCACTGGTGCTTATATCACACCTTTAAAGATACCTCTGGACAGCTCTCAAATATGTAAGTGTCATGGCATGTCTGATAAATATGTAATATTATAGTGCAGTAAACTAGTTAGGTAGGGGTTTGAATCTCATTCCAAGTGTGTGCGTGTATATTTGTGGTTGTGTCATTAACATTGTGATCTATATCCATTGGGGGTGAGTTTTGCTACACTTTTGTGTGGTCTACCCAGCAAACTATCAAATGTCCACTGTACAGGGCCCACTTTTGTGGTAGCTATGGACACTCTTCAGTCCTATAATCTGTTTGTCATGTGATTACTACACAACAATATGCAGTCCAAAAAAATATGTGGCCCTTGCAGTCGTGTGATACAATTCCACACTCAGGAATCATAGGCAAACACACTCATCTATTCATTAATCCCTATGTCACTAAGTGGTCTGAAAAGTGGCTCACAGATGGAACTCACAGTGTGAAAGCAGTGGACTCCATATCAGACTGCAAAACAGTCATGAGTGGTGTCAGACTGCCAAGCTGTCATGTGTGGAGTACCACAGGTTCTTGTCTTCTGTCCAGTCTTGTGTGTTGTGTGTGGCTCTGATATTCAGCCCAACAAAAATGAACTGTGGTTAACAATGTTTACAGACAATTGCTAATTGGGGGCTCTGTTTACATCCCCAGATTATGTTAATATCCTGCATAAAGTTGCCACTGACACCTCAAACTGTTATCAGAACACTGGCCTTAGTCTCAATGTCAAGAAATGTGTCCAAATCCCCTGTTGAATCAATGTGTTGTTCACAAACGACAACATCAGTGGTAGTCCAATGGAGACAGATGTCCTTATAGGAGTTCTGTGAACACAGCTTGACAGCAACCTCTCTTCTAACCACCACACTGCCAATGTGGACAGAACGTCCTTCCATGTGGCACATTGCATAACTAAGGGTGTGTCATCCAGGAATGAAGAGATCAATGTCTCCCTCTACTCCCTGCTCATTAGGCCAATCAGCAGGTCCAATGGCCCATTTGCCATGTACCTCAGTAGACACCTTCAACAATTGGGTAGGCTGCAAGTGTACCTGACATGTACGACCATAGGCATGGAACAACTGTCTTATATGGAAAGAGGCCAAAACCTCCAAGTGTTCCCAGTCACATCTTGGCTGCTTACAGGCAATCCCTGCTTAACTGACAATGCCATGTCTGCCCAGCTGTGTTACAAATACCACAGCTAGGAAATCCCAATATGTATGCACCACATGCCATGGATGACTCAACCACATTACCACATTCAACAGAGCATGCTTGGAGGCAGGTCCATAACCCAGACACTGGCCACGTTATGTGATGTATGTTGCATACATGTCAATCAAAGCACCAAAGTAGCCCTCTAAAAGAGAAAGTCAGATGAATGGATGGTGAATATAACTGTCACCCTGGGGATCACTCAAGTGGCAGTAGTTGATAGATGGCATGGTGACAAATCTCAGGTGCCATGATACCAGTGTACTCACATGCCCCAGTCTTCTCATATCTCCATGGACATTAACCTGGTACACACCCAGGGACAACTGCACCAATGCACCTCAGTACTGACAAATGTGTCTGTGTGCATTACTGAGTATAGCAGTGTTTGTGAGTTGTACACTTGTAGTTGAAAATACTTTGAGGATCTTCTAACTACACCCCCTGTTGCTATACATAGAAAGGGCTGCTGCTGTACTGCACTGTAAAGGTACCTTGTGACACCTTGAGCTTGGAGTACCAGCATAACACTTTTCTACCAATGAGTAGACAGGTGTGGCATACCCTCTGAGTCCTGGCAAATGTGAATATGTGTGTGTGTGTGTGTGTGTGTGTGTGTGTGTGTGTGTGTGTGTGTGTGTGTGTGTGTGTGTGTGTGTGTGTGTGTGTGTGTGTGTGTGTGTGCATATTTGTAGAAGACATCATTCTGAGGCCCCATTCTCCAAATACACTGCACATTGCCATACATTACAAGGGATGGTGCTGTTGATCACCTTAGGAGAGCCATGAAACAGTCTTCACTCTACTACCTCTGTGGAATGTGCAATAAATGCATATCAGTGTAATAGCAATAAACAGGTGGGCAAAGGTTTGAATCTCATTCCTGGTAAATGTGTGATTGTGGGTTTGTCATAGCATTATCATGGGTATGAGTGACTACTATATCCAATGTGGGTGGGGTGCTGGGTGTAATATTCTTACACTATGGTACCCCCAGTACATGTCCCAAGGTCCACTGTATGAGGACCGCTGTCACCATTGACCAAACAGGTAACTGATGACACTCTTCAGCCCAATAAGGCATGTGCTGATATATGATGCCTATATATATATTGAAATACTGAAATCTCAAAATTCAGTATCTCGAGTTCATAAAGTGGAAGGATCGGAAGATCACAGCCCCAGAAATGTGAAATTCAAAATCTCGAATGCTGGAGATTTTGAATTAGTGGTTCTGGTGTTGCGTTGTGTTCGTGGATTCAGGGAAGAGTTTATGTTTAAGGTTGTTGGGTAGGGGCTGTAATGTGTGTTAGTGTGTGTTGTTACTGTGATGTGTGTGCGAGAGGAATGTAGTTTGTGTGGTGGTGTTTTGTGTCTGTGTGTATGTAGTGCGACCTTGGAGTTAGAATATTTAAGTAGGGGGGGTATGGGGGGTGCAGGGGTGCTTGCCCCCTGCATATAATAAGGATAGGTGTATGTGCTTATTTAGTTGTGTGCATGTGTGTTGTAATGGTATTTGAAAGTGTTGGGAGTTTGAATTTCACGGTTTTGCTGTTTCAGGATTTAGAGCTTCATGATTGTGTTGTTTTGGCTACTTTATAGGCTCAAGATTCTGTAAAGTTCGAGCTTATAAAGTGTTTCCATATATATATATATATATATATATATATATATATATATATATATATATATATATATGTGTGTGTGTGTGTGTGTGTGTGTGTGTGTCGCTACGTTTCCATAAATATGTTTCAACACACGGGCACACACACACACACACACACACACACACACACACACACACACACATATATATATATATATATATATATATATATATATATATATATATATATATAGATATATACATGTATATAACATAAGTATATCATATTATGAGATATATAGGTATAGATATATATGTATATGTTTATATATAGATATGCATATATGTCTATATACAACACATGAATGTTTCCACAGAGGCCTCTATTGCATGATATATTTGAAAAAGCAAGAAAAAGTTTTGCAGCTCAGATGTTGCAATGGTATGGTCTCTGACAGTAGTGTGCAGTGTCCTGGGTTCAAGACTTGTCCCTAAATTTTTTTTCTATTAATGTTAAATAATCAGACTGCATGATTTGTTGGGAAAAACATCATAAAATTCTAGGGCTCGAATGACTTAGTGGTTAATTGCTTTGACTATATTGTATGGGCTCCTGGGTTAAAGAGGTGGGACTGACAGTTTTGTTTCCATTAATGTTAAATAACTGGACTGCATGATATGTTGAAAAAACATCATAATGTTCTGTAGCTCAAATGGCTTACTGATTAATTGCTTTGACTATGGTGTCCGGGCTCCTGGGATTGACATTTATTTCCATTAATGTTTAAAAATCAGAGTGGATGATATGTTAGGAAAAACATAATAGCACTCTATGTCTCAAATTGCTTAGTGGTTAAGCATTTTGACTATGGTGTATGGGATCCTGGGTTCAAGGGCTTTTTATTTTGTTGCTATACTTTACACTTTATTGCAGAGGGGGAATAAAATGAAAAAAAAATATGTGTTTTGACAATTTTACTAGGGGTATGGACATTGCTTTCTGCACCATTATCTGTGTGGGGGGCTGTGTGAACATTGATAACATGACAGGGGCTTTGCATTATCTTGTACTTGCACACATTCTGGGGAAAGCATATAATGATGGGGGAACAAATAGGGACAGATTTTAAATATTGCTGTTACATACTTGGGAATGTATCATGTGTGCTTTACTGTTTTACTTTTTTTTTTTTTTATCCATGGACCCTAACAGTAGTGTCCGTGGACAAACACTCTCACTGCTGTAGATTTCCTTGCAGGGGGCATGTATATTGTGAGAGGTCTACTCTCAGACACACCCCTCCTGTGCTTCTACACAGATCTGTTTCTATGTAAGAGCTGAGCAGCATGCCTTCATTAATATTCAAGGCGCACTGCTGCTTTATATGTGCACAAACCACTCCATGTCAGAATAATGCTATTCTGACATGGACTTTGTGAATCTGGGTGATTGACTTCTGTCAGTCATGTCATCCCAAGCAGAGAGATACTGGATCCCCTTAGAATGACACAAAATACGTAAGCCAATGTTGTAGTCAATCATCTGTTGATAGTACTGCAGCATCATTCTGGGTGATGGTGGTATACTGCTCAGGGCTACTGTCACACCTGCCTGGACCACATGTTCAGATAGTTCAACCATGTCTTCTGTCATGTAGTCTAGGGAGGTGTGTCCCAAGTCATTCACACACCACATGGATACAGAGTGATACTTGTAGTTGTTGTGGGGAGTGCCATGACTGGCTGTGTCATGTGTTGGATGCTGTCATGTGATAGATATTTGGCTGTTACCTGCTCCATATTCAACTTAGTGAGTGGGATATGCATGTGTGGGCACTGTATTGTGCAAAGTGGTTAGCCTTAGGAGCTTAGGTTGAGGGGCACACTGTGTAGATTAAATATGTGTCCCTTGGCATGTGCCATGTCATGGTGTCTGAGTGGGTGTCTGTCTTGCTGGTCTGTGCTATTTGGGTACATGTCCATTGAGTGCCTCTGTGAAGGTGGGTGTGTGGCTTTTCAGTGTATGTCATGGCTGTCAAAGTGGGTGTTATGGTGAGCTATATGTTCTGCATGGTGTGGTGCAGGTGTTGATTTTATCCTCTTGACCTGCTAGTCCAGTCTTTGCTGGAGAGTGCATATGTCCACATTGAGTGATATACAAATACCTCCCACAGGTCTGAGTGTTTGGAGTTTAGAGGGGAGGGTTGTCTGTGTACATGAGGTAGTTGCAACAGTGCCTCAGAATGGACAAGTGCACCAGGGTAATGGATGACAGCACAGAAACCTGCCCTGCAACCATGCTGGGAGGGGTGGACATAACTAGTAAGTACCTTGACTACTTCTGTGATGAACGAGTACTGCTGATAGCTCCCAGCTGTGTCACATGTATTGATACATTAACCCGGTGAAGTGCCATGCCATAATGCCATTTGAAGTGGAAGACAGAAAGAACTAGCACAATGTAATTGTGGAATGGAAAGCAGACTTACTGCCACCTGTAATACTTTACCTCAGCTGTGCAGTTATCAGCAGCTGTGGCGATGTGAAAGTTCAGTAAGCTTTGTAGCACATGCAGTAACTGTGAAGCACTATAGTAGACATAACTAGATCAGCAGGAGTTCTAATCCCAATACTAGCAAGTGTGTGTGTGTGTGTGTGTGTGTGTGTGTGTGTGTGTGTGTGTGTGTGTGTGTGTGTGTGTGTGTGCCTGTGTGCATGCACACATGTGTGAGAATCATGTACTGTGTGGGTTATGCCATTTTGATTTGTGTACCACCCTGTAATTGTCTCCTCATTCTACTTTACTAGACCTGCTGATTCACCTTATAAGTTACTATGGATGAGGAGAGCTCATGTAAACTCTGTGATGCTTCTGATAACTGTGTAACACTGTAGTTGAAATAACTAGATAGGTAGGGGGCTTTATTCTTAGTACTGGCAACTGTGTGCATGTGTGTCCCTTTGGCCAAAATTCATACCCTGTTTGGCTGATAGCATTTTGATTGGTGCACAATCTATGCCTGTTTACCACCTCCCAATGGCATTACCTTATATAGCATAGTAATGGCATCTGCCTCACATGCAGCATGTTAAACCATTGTGCAAGCCATTCCAGTCCTTTGTACAGATGTATATGGGATATCCAGATGTTTAGGTTCATAGATGTGTACTAGGCTAATGACCGTGGAGCCTTTACAAGCCTAGCCAGAGGATTACCCTGTCATTGTGCCACCTGACATTATTTCCCAGTCCCTCTGTGGAGTACTGCCACTGCAGTGATACCTGAGGTGGATTCTCTATTTCCCATTCATTCAGCAAGATTTCTCTTGAAGAGGAACAATGAGATGCTCTGTTTTACATGTATGGGACGTCTAGTCCATAGCATGGGCAGTATCTGGGTTATGCACCTGTCCCTCTGGCATGTTCTGTTGATTGTGGTAATGAGGTTGAGGTCTCTGGAGCTTGTGGTGCAGAGGGAATGGGATAAACGTGGATGTAGCATTTCTAACAGAGCTGGATCAAACATGGCTTTGTAGGGCAAGCAGAAATTGCATCTAAGTAGGTGATATGAGACAGAGAATAGTTGGAGTGTTTTGAGTCTATCCATATAGGACAACTGTTTCAGGCCTAGGACCATCTTTGTGAGGTACTTTTGTGGCCTCTGCAGTTGTTGCAGGTGTCCATTGAGGTACATGCCAAATGAGGCATTGTACCTGATGATTGGCCTAATTAGGGAAGGGTAGTGGGAGAGAATGACCCCCTACTTCCTGGAAGCAAAACCATTAGTAATCAGATGTTCCACATAGAAAGACTGTCTGGCCACAGTGGCAATGTGGTGATCCAAAGAGAGGTTGCTGTCAACCTGTGTTCACAGATCTCTTATAATACCTTCTGTGTTCAGTGGACTACCATCGATGTGGTGATTTATGGGTACTGAGAAGTGCCCAAAGGGGATGCTGACACATATTTGGCCATTGAGCTTCAAGCCATGCTTCTGACAGTATACATTGGTCTCTGTGAGGCATTTCTGCTGGATGTCAACATCGCTTGAGTAATTAATAATAGCTCCCAATATGCAATCATCTGTAAACTTTGTCAACCAGAGTACCCTTGTGATGACCTGCACTTCAGAGAAGTAAATACCAAACATGGGAGGACCCAGGACTCAATACTGTGGGACCCCACTCGTGAGTGGTCATCAGTCTGACTTGGAGTCAGCTACTTTCACACCGTGGGTCTATGTGTGAGCCAGTTTGCAACCCACCTAGTGATATAGGGGTTAATGTCTACCTTATTGGGTTTTCTATGATTCCATAGTGGAGAATGCTATCAAAGGCCTTGGCCAGATCAAGGTAGGCTCTATAACCACCTTGACATCATCCACAGCTCTGGTGACTGATTCAAAGAAGTTGACCAGGTTGCACAGGCATGATCTACCCTCCACAAAATCAAACTGTGTGGGGACCCAGACTTTGGAGATCCCCTATATCCTTGTTTAGTAGGTCCATGATGATGTGTTCCATAGCTTTGCATATCAGACTTGTCAGGCTAATGGAGTAATAGTTCCCAGGGTCTGTAGTCACTGCTATTTTGTGAAGGGTGATGATTGTAGCAGTGCACCATTTGGTAGGGACAAAACCTGAGGTGAGGCTGTGATTGAACAGGGCACACAGGTGTGGTGCCAGTTACTTTGTAGTTCATGTACAACACAGCCAGGGATATTCTCAGGTCCCATAGAAGATGTATCAGGCCTTGGACAGTGCTATTTTAACCTGTACAGCAGTAATTCTGGGCATATGGCAATCTACTGGTATTGCGATTGGTCCTTTGAGGGGGTGAGAGGGGTCAGGTTGGCACTGAATCTTTTGGACAGTATATTGGCAATATCTGTTGTCTTGGTATAGGAGGTACCATTGTGCAGTAGCTCAGAGCACATCTAGGTATTGGTGTGGTGATTATCCACATAACTATTGAAGGCCTTGTGTTTGTCTTTCCTATCTGCTGCAATTCTGTTTTCATAGCTAGCTTTAGAGGGCTTGATGAGTGATTTCAACCTTTTGTTGAGGCCAATAAGGGAGTTTTTCCAGTCTTGGGACTTCACCTTTTTCTGCACCAGTTTATTTGTTCTGTTGTCGAGTTTGTGTATGTCAGTGGACCAGCACATTGACTTCCTATTTTGGAGGACAACATCTTGGTTCTATTGGTCACGGCGAGATCCATGCATATGTGTATGTGTTCCTACAGTGCATTGGTGTATGATCTGGTGGTCATGCAACTATTCTCCATTTGCATGGGTGCCATGAACTTAGCCACCTCTGTTTTAAGGAGCCCAAGGTTAGCTTTGGAGGTGTTTGTCATGGTGGTTACCTTTGCAGGCAGGGGTGGGAGGGATGTGGATTCCCAAAGTATTTAGTTTGTGTTTGGATCCACACCTCAGTATTTTGATGTGTGGACCCAACAAGGTCATGCATGTCACCATGTATATCAGGGAGAGTTGCATCCACCACCCTAAGTATTTGTGTGTTGTGGTGTTCACTATGTGCCTGTGCATCCATGACAGCTTGGAATATGCATCTGATGACTCCTTCTGTGGCAGTTGCAACAAAGACCTGATGAGCAGCATTCCTCCTGCAAGCACCCCTGTCCATCTGCCTGTGTGGGACCTTGCCTGCACTCTGACTATGGCCAGTATCTACACTTACACCTGCCATAGTCACCACACTAGCCTGTTCAATGCCACCATCTGCCAACTGTCCATCATCTGTGACCACTGGTGATGGGGTATGTGTGGGCATTGTCACTGTGCACAGTTATGGTGTGCACAAGAGTTGGATGCCAACTAATGGCACAGATTCAGCCCCTGACACCCACTTGTACCTCAGTATTCCTATCATCATTGGCAGAGTCTGCAGAGATATTGACATTGTTTCTAAAGGGGGGAACCCAGACCCCTTCCCCACCTGTGATAGGAAGACAACATATGTACATTAATACCTGCACTTTGATGTTGGCTGGTATACACACACACACACACACACACACACACACACACACACACACACACACACACACACACACACACACACACACACACTTACAGGTGAGGTGGCACAAATCTGTTACACAGACCACACATTACCCACATGGTGACATGCATGACACATGGCTGCCAACATCATGCGTTGCAGCAAGTTGTACAACATGCAACTGACAATATAGAGCTCTGGAATACGTGATTAGTGTTAGTGTCTAATGGCCATTCCCCAGCACAGACTACAGTCATGTACACATTATTACTGTCCACCTGTATAGCACAGTGGCAAGTACTAAAGAACATACCTCACAACTGTACATATCTTCACAGGATGTGGAGCAGTCTGGCTCATATGTCTGCTCTATTTCTCATAATCCCTGTGTTTCTCTGTGACATACGTGGGATGATCTGAGGAGTGACATCACTGATTGATATATGTGATTGTCAGATCTGCAAACGAGCAGTGAATATATGGTCACATAATCCCTGTTACACCACCAAACTTGTAAGCTTACAGTGGATATGATACATGTACACAACCCTGTTAACATGCCATGTTCTTGTAATATAGAGGATGAGACCACAATAATGCATTCAAATATGTCACCCACCTTCCATGTGATATATGACCTGTGCAATCCAATCGATAAACAAACACATGTGATACATGTAAAATATGATGACTGCAATATGTACAATATGTTGATTGCATATGTGTGCACACTCTTAAAATGATAAGTTGTTGAAGCATTTTGTAAGTGGCTTACAGCATTCATTCTTCTTGTGATGGTGTCTCTCAGCAAGGCAAATCCTGACTTGGCATTATTTGACCACTTTTCCATGCAAAGGTCACCCAACGCTGTCAGAATGCAAGAGCAGCTCATGTTGTTGTTGTTGTCTTTCAGCTTTTCCCGGTTAGGGGTCGCCACAGCGGAACTCCGGTCCGCTAATGATTGGCAGTAGATTTTTACGTGCCGAGTTGCCAGCCCTTATGCAAAACCTTCAATGAAGGTACACCCATTCATGCATGTCTCCACACAGAAGACGCTTTAGCTGAGAATCAAACAGGACAACGTCTTACTGTGAGGTGACAACGGTACCGCAGCACCACCAAGAGCAGCTCATGTGCACAGCCCTTATCAGGTCACACTGGGGTTTTCTATCTGGTGTAGGTCTAGGCTCTGGCTGGGCCAATCCATACCCATGTTTGTGTTCAGGTGGAGCCATTCTTAGGTAGCTTTGGATGTATGCTGCAGTTCTTTATCATGTTGAAGGCTGACATACCTCCTCATCCTCAGCGTTCTTGCAGACACCTGATGGATTTTGGGCAGAAGTGGGTGTTATTAGGAAATGTTCAGAATTCCCACCACCGTGACTACATGCCCTATTCTGTCTGTGGAACAGCAGCCCCACAGCAGGCTGCTGCCACCAGTGTGATTCACCATGGGGATGTTGGTATTCAGGTTATGATAGTTGTTGCTTGTGCACCACACATACCTGTTGGTATTGTGGCTGTGAGGTCAGTCCCTAGTCTCATTACACTATAACACATTTTTGCACCTGCCTTTGGGAGACATGATGTGCTGCATTGCAATTTGTATCCACCCCTGGCTGGTTTTGGTGTGTGGGAATGCTTCCATCTTCTGACCCTACCCCATAGGCCAGATATATGCAGCATATGGGAGAATGTTCTCACAGTAATACAGAACACCAGTACCAGCAAGGGGTTCCTGCAACTCCCTCGGTGTTGCTGTATGTCACCTGGAAACCTCCTTGGCCAGGTCCTGACATGTGTTGTCATCAGTTTTTGGTGGGACATCAGGTTCTTGTCAACAGCACTATTGTCCCATATTCACTCTACCTTTTGATAACTGTCTCCACTGTGTTCCATGGTTTATGCACTGCTGTAGTAATCTTGTTGTACCCTACTCTTGACTGATAGCTTTCAAATATAAGATCCCTTTGCTGCTTTCTATGTTGTCTGCAAGCCATGGCTGTTGCAGGCAACTGAGCATATGTCATGGTTATCCCACTTGGACAGCAGATTGTTATTTGATGTTTATCAGAGTGCCTTTACTTGATGGCTGGTGTGTACACAAGCAGACTGTATGCTGTCAGTAAAGCACAAGCTGCTGCAATGACATATTATTTGAAGGGTGTGCATGCATATGCATCCAGCGTATTGTGGGGTTTGCATGTTCCATATTTGGTAGCCAACAGATTGATTGTTTGTGCAGGGAATTGTTCACATCATAGGTCACATTACAGTTTGGAAAAGATGAGTACTGACATATTGTGATGTCAATTTGTATAGACATCACAAACACCTGGCATCTTACCTGGGGTGTGTACACTGTTTATATCCACTATATGACAGTAATGTTTCACACATGTCTCTACCTTAGGCAGTTTGTCCAACCATTGTGTTGCTCTCTGTCCAGAAGTCTTGCACTGACAGGTCATGTGTTATTCTACAGGGATGATACATTCTCATCAGATAGGCCCCTGTTTTGACCACTGCGATGCAATGCAGTTGACATGCACATAAAGCAATATGGTTATGAGTGACAGTTATGTACATGGTACACTGTATGGCCTTAATTTCCTGGGGTATTGGCAAACTGCAACAGTACAATTGCATACTCACCAGCTGCAGGTGTCTGTCCCACATGCATACAGGAGGGACCTAGGTAGTTTTGTGAGGAGATTATGGTCAGCAGACCCACACGTGGCACTGGTACAGGATGGATGCAGCATGTGTGCACATGTACAGTACAACCACCAATACTACACAATTTGCTGTCGTTCACAATAAATGTGCATGTCTGTGAATTAGAAAACCCCATCCACAACTGCAATCTGACCTGACACATGTACATAGTACAATTACAAGTATGTCTGCTACACTAGTCTGGTAATCTACACTGGGGCCTTACCTGTACACTCCTCTTCCATTGTCTGGGTGCCAACTACCTCCAGTATGTGGGAGGTCTGTACTCTGATGTTGTACTAGGATGGGTGCCCAAAGTACCCGTGGAGCTCCCCGGTGGCTGTCAGTGGGGCTGCAAGGCCAGGTCCACACTTGTGGTTGTGCGGTCCCTGGCCACTGCAGCAGGCCTTTGCCAGGCATGGTGTATGAGGTCACTTTCATGATGCCAGACTTGTTTGTATGTACATGCATGCAGGCCAACATCGTTTACCGGGTGGACAAGGTTGTCCCACAGGCCAGTCCACTCATGCAGATGTTGCTGGCTCTAGCCAGACATTATGGCATGGTTGTGTAGTATGGCTTCTATGATTATATTTGTCTGAGCCATTGAGAATGTTGACCTTTGCTGATGTGACATTGCACCTGGGAGACATTACAAGGGAGACACATCACAGGACCCCATACATTTGGCAGCCATATGTACAGAACCTGCATGTCTACATTGAATACCAGTAGCCACCACTCACAACCACACCATACCCCTGTAACGTATCAGCACTGTATCTGCTTACATTGCAAGGGGGTGATGTTTGCCCTAAACCTATTTGCAGCAGGTTGACTATAGCTATGTTGTGTGTATATGTGGCCTGATTGGCCACCATTACAGGGTGGGCTGGTATGTGGCCTCAGCAATTGCAGACATATGTAAAGATGGTCTTGTGATTGGCCTTGGTGGATGTGTCCAATTTGTACTCATAGTTAACCTTACAGTACTCCACCTGTGACCTTATATGCTTGATCAGGCAAAGGCTGACTTGATGCCAGGTTGGTGAATGCTCCTGATTTGTCCAAAAACAAATGCTTGATGCTGATATCTCAACCACCAGAACACAAAGAAATCACAAAAAAAAAGAAAAGTCTCTGAAGAGAAGAGTGCTGTATCCAAAAAAAAAAGGTTAAATTGCATAATAAAATCACAATAAACATCAAACAGGTTAGTGCTTGCTTTCGGGTGTGACCTTCATCACAATGTATGTACACATACAAAGCACTATTTAAAAAAAACACAACCAATCAATCATCAATTAAAAAAAAAACTATTTCTTTAGGGTGGTTTAATAGATTAACTACTCATTTAAAAACTGCAGTTCCTATGCAGATCTTTCTAGATTCATTCTATTCAGTACTAATATTGTATATTGTTTGATGTCCCTCTCCTCTCTTGTTTAATCCACATAAACTATGGCCCTAAAAAAGCAGGAGTGAGTGGGATTGTTAAAAAGAATCTATTATGTATGTCATTATTATGTCATTATTCCTAATAAATATAAGTGTTTAAATATACTTATACATAAACTTATACTTACTCATGTAAAACAAAACACAGACTTACAATTTTCTAAATATACTATCTATACTTGTCTTTGGTTCTATCTGTAGCCTTTAATATTTAAATATTTTATTTTTAGTGGGATGAACAAGGAACAAACCTAGGTGTCAAGTGGACAAGAATTACAAAGCCACATGGCTTGCTGCTGGGGCCTATTGAAATGGGGACTGTTCCCAAAATAGAATATCTTTTAAACTCATATTTAAAACTCTTTTAACATTGGGTTTTCAACATTGGGGAGAGGGGAGGGACCAACAATAGTATTAATTCTATCATCACTTATAAGTTTGTTCCAATTTTTTTTATTAATATATTATGTTGTAAAATGTGTTGTATATGTAAGCAAAACCTTAGATCTAACATATTTGATTGTTGCTTTTGGGGACATATTCAGTCTACTGTCTTTCTTTCCCTTTTTTTTTTATTTTTTTATATTTTTTTTTTTTTTTTCTTTTATTTTAACTAAATATGTACTAACCTTTAACTCAGGACTCATTCCATTAAAAAATAATAAAATAACCTACCTATCTATCATAAGCAAACATCAATGCAATATCAAAGGTATCGCCATATCATGTTGTCAAATGTCTGTGTGTGAAATTTGTTTGAAAAACATGATGTGCATGCTGTCAAATGTCCTAAGTGTGTTTGTTCCAGAGAAACATCCTAAAAGTGTAGTATTAGTGGTTCCTATAAGGAACTTGTGCTGTAAAAACATCTAAAAAGTCTATTTTAAGTATAAAAGTTCTAATGTGAACCTGAAAAAAAGTCAGTAAAATGTAAAAAAGTTCTAAAAGTTTAATGTCCCCATCTTCCAAAAAAAAAAAACAAAATCTATATATATGCAATATCTTCCTCTATCTTTTTTATTTATTAAACCTTTTTCCAGTTTTAATTCTGAGCTTATGCTCCTGATTTGGCATGTACAGCCAATCTAGGGACCAATTCTGTAGTTTGTGTATTGCTGCTGTCCACCACAAGCATTAAGACTACCTTGAGGGGGTTGATGTTATCCTGTCAGGAATTGCTGAGGCCATGCAGCTATGTAGGTGCCCACATAGTATTGTGTTGTGGGCCTGGACACAGCTGCTAGTTCCACCATATGGGATGCCCTTCATGTGGGCCTTGCCCATTTACCTGGCCTATGCAGTAGACATTACAGAGGTATGGGGGCTACAGCTTCACAGACAGTAGGTGGAGATACCGCACAGGACAGGATATGTGGAGACAGCCCAGCAACATGGGGGACAAAGCTCCAGAGTTTGGTACAGCTTGTATGTCATTAGCATTGTCATACACATAGGGGGTTGCTACATTGACAGGGTTTGTCTGGACATGCATTTACTGTGAGACTTGACATCTGACAGTGATATGCCTCTGACATAGCTCTCAACTGGCATGTTGTCCACAGACTGGTCAGATATTTTCCTATTATGCTTGGTCTGTTTCTTGACCAGCATCTGTTTTTATGGGGTTAGTAGGATAATGTGAAGATTGTAGTCAGTACATGTTATCATCCATTGGTGTCCCACACATCATTTCCTTCAGGGATATGATGTTACAACAACACATGGAACAGTAGCTACTGTCTCAATCTGTTACACCGTCATGTGTGATATACCCCTCTTTCCAGCCCCCTGTCCGATATGTATCCCATGCATTGTTCAGATGTCCTGCACTACAAGGTGCAGAGGAATGGTATATCATTAATTACCAAATGTGCACCAATTAGCATGACAATGACCTGGCAGACTCCTGGCCATGGTATGCAGCGGTGGCCAGAATTATGCGTCCGCACCCTGGTAATTCTGTGGAAATCTGCACATATGACAGTATGACTGTCTGGCCACTGTGCACAGACTGCCAAGGTTGTGTAGTAGTGTTGTGTGTTTACCCCTGGGATTCAAGAAGCTCGGAGCAAGGACGGTTTTAGCCTTGCGCCGAGTGTCCTCATTACAGATGATGCAGCAGCGCCATATGAATATGTATGAGGGCGCGCCGCCGCACACTCGACGTGCACAGGAAATGTGTGCGAGTGCAGGGGGCATGTACAAGTGCTCTATGGAGTGGTAAACATGCCCCGACAGTTGCACAACCTGCTATGCTTAATATTAGAGCCAGCCTCTAATAGTAAGTCAGTAATTCAGTGTCTGTAGATAACAAAATGTATGGAAAGCATACAAGAGTGTCCACGAACAGTGAAATAAAATCGAAGTAGTAAGTACACAAGCACATAGTGGAATGTTGAGCCCCGTTCCTAGAACTTTCACAATTAGATTCCCCGTACCCCTATTATACATTTGTATTGCTGCAATATCGAAGGTGTAAGCAAAGCGCAGCATGTTTGTGCGTAGCTGCCATCCGCTGAGCGTAGCTTACACATCAAAATCAGTCAAATGGAGAAAAACATGCTGAATCAACATAAACGTCAATAGTGCAGTGTTTAGAGCATCCACCTAATGAACAGGCATTCACGGTTTGAGCCCAACAATAGCACATATCATTTTCCATGTGGAATACATGTCGTTTTGCTGTAAAACCGAAATAAGAGTATCGCATGAGATGTTTAAATAAATGTCAATCAAAGTGGTACTGTCATAATGAATAAGGCACTAGTAAGCAGGTGTAAGCACAAATAAGCAGCAGTAAGCATATATAAGTACCAGTAAGCAAGTCTGAGTGTGCTTGCGCGGGTCTAAGCAGTGCCCAGCATAGAAAATCTATATAAGTATGTACAGATATATAATATATATATATATATATATATATATATATATATATATATATATATGAAGAATGAATGACATAACAATAAATCATGCAAAAGGAATGAGAAGGGAATCGACAGCAACCCCAGTATTATATAGTACTGTCAGAGTATGTCATATCAAGCTGGGCAGGAGTGAGCAAAGCACTGCTACTCACACCACAGGCAGGATATTACCAGTGGGAGTAACATTGTTGATCTGCTAAGTCTACTTTACAATCAGAGTAAATAACAAATTCACCACCATAACAGGAACAGGCAAGCAAAAACTCAGGGTAATGCTACTCAATGCTAGAAGTCTAAATCTCAAAATGCACTCACTTGAGGCACTCCTTAAAATGGAGAACATCGATATCTGTGCAGTGACTGAGACCGGGTTCAAGGCTCCAGAGAGCACCCCTGCACTACCATGCTATAACTCATACCACACTTTTCAGCCATGTAACCTGGAGCGAAACACCAAAGGTGGAGGTGTGTCCATATTCATTAAGGATATCCACACCTCCAGGCTAGTTGCTCAGCATAATTCATCCGAGGTTATCCAAGTGCAACTAACTCTGGGTGAAACTGCAATCCAAATTGTAGCTTGCTACAGATCCCCCACCATGCCCCAGGATTCCCACTCCTCTTTTCTTGATGTACTGGAAAGTATTATGGTTCAACCAAACACCCTAATAATGGGCGACTTCAACTACCCCACCATTAACTGGGAAAACTACTCATGTACCAGCTCCTTAGCTCAACGCTTTCTAGAATTCATAAACTCCAGTGCCCTGGATCAACTTATCCACACCCCCACCAGGGGCAACAATATCCTAGACCTAGTCATTACCAACATGAGTGACTGGTGTTCCACACCTGAAGTCAACTCCTCGTTGGTCCGATCCGACCATAAGCTAATCACCCTTGATATCCACATCCTGCCCCCACTCCCCATTAAGGAAACCACAGTAAAAAATTTCTCCAAAGCCAACTTCATGCTTCTTACGACAGAAGTGGTGAACTTCATGACACCCATGCAGATGGACAATACAGTTACAACTGCTGAATCCTACACAAATGCACTGTATAAGCACTTACACGAGTGCATGGATCGTGCTATCCCAAACAGAACCAAGACGTTATCCTCCAAAAAAAGGAAGCCAATCTGGTGGTCTCATGCCATAAACAAACTGTACAACAGAAGGAAGAAACTGTTGCAAAAGAGAGTAAAATCCCATGAGTGGAGAAGCTCCCTGGTCAGCCTCAGTAAGAAGCTGAGATCCCTTATAAGATCTTCCAAAGCTAGCTATGAAAACAAAATCACCACTAATTCCAAGGACAACCACAAAGCATTCTATAGCTATGTCAATAATCTCAATGGCAACACCCAGATCTGCTCTGAGTTACAGCACAAAGCCAAGAAAATTACAGAACCAACTGATATTGCCAACATCCTGGCAGATAGGTTTAGTGCTAACTTTACCCCCCTCTCACCCCCTAAAGGGCCCATATCTATACAGGAAGAATGCAGAGTCCCTGTAATCACAACTACGCAGGTAAAAGCTGCACTCTCTAAAGTCAAAAACACAGCATCCATGGGACTGGACAACATTCCAGGCTGCATTTTACACAAACTTCAGAACAAACTGGCTCCCCACTTAAGCACCATGTTCAATAACAGCCTTGCATCAGGCTTTGTGCCCACTAAATGGTGCACAGCAACAGTTATCCCACTCCACAAAGGGGGAGCCACCACTGATCCCAGGAACTATCGACCTATTAGCCTGACGAGCCTTGTCTGCAAGGCCATGGAACGTATCATCATGGAACTCATAAACAAAGACATTGGTAACCTCCAAACTCTGGATCCCAGGCTTTTGACACCATCCCCCATTCTGGAATTATAGGTAAACTCACTAAACTAGCTATAAATCCCTATGTCACAAGATGGGTTGCCAACTGGCTCACTGACAGAACCCACACTGTAAAAGTTGCAGACTCCAAATCTGACCTCAAAGCAGTGACAAGTGGAGTACCCCAGGGTTCAGTCCTGGGACCTCTCCTGTTTGGTATCTACTTCTCTGAAGTACAGGCTAACACAGAAGGCCTTTGGCTAACGAAGTTCACAGATGACTGCAAACTAGGAGCCATAGTCAAGTCCCCAAATGATGTGGACATCCTACAGAAGGGCGTAGCTGAGACAGATGCCTGGTGTCAGAGTCATGGCCTCAAGCTCAATGCCAAAAAGTGCAGTGTCATCCCCTTTGGTAAAAACTCTGTACCCATGAACTACCACATAGGCAGCAATCTACTTAACACTGAATGCATGATAAGAGACCTTGGGACCCAGGTGGACAGTAGTCTCTCCTTTGATAGTCACATCGCCACAGTAGTCAGTAAGTCCTTCTACATGGCACACCTCATCATAATAGGGTTCTCATCCAGGAAAAAAGAGGTAATTGTTCCCCTCTGCTCGACACTCATTAGACCCATTATAGAGTACAACGCCCCTTTTGGAATGTACCTCACAAGACATCTGCAGCAGCTGGAAAGACCACAGAAGTACCTCACAAAGAGGATTACTGGTCTCAAACAAATGCCCTGCACTGGCCACCTCAAAAAACTCCAGCTTTACTGCATAGCACATCGCCTACTCCGAGGTGATCTCTGCCTAACATATAAAGCTATGTCAAACCCAGTGCTGATGAACATGCTACACCTAAAGAAATCCCAATCCCTCCAAGATACACGCTCTAGGGACCTAAACCTTGTCACCACAATAAACAGGACATGCTGGAGGGATAGATTCCTGTCCCAGAGACTTCCCATATTCTGGAACAGGCTACCCATCTATGTCAAGCAAAGTTCTTCATTAGCACTCTTCAAGAAAAATCTTGATGAGTGGAAGGAAAATAGGAAATACACCCCAGGGATCACTTCTGTGTCTCTGTTTAACATTGGCACAGGAAAATAACTTTCTTGGGTGGCATAAGCCAGGGAACCTTGTTGGCTAGGCTTATGTAGGCCCTTGGGTTGATAGCCTAGTACCTACCTATGAACCTATGAATCTGTTAACCTAAGAGGATATTCCCTGGTAGGACTACCCAAAAATTGATAGAATGCTTGGCCATCCAACCATTACACAAGCAAGGGCAGGTATGTTCAAGGACTAAATGGTGGGAGAGCCTGAGAATACATGAGTTGGGACAACATACATGTAGGGCCTGTAATACTCTGGAGAGGGCAATGTGTGGAGGTGTGTCATGGCTGCGATAGTAACTGGACAATAGATGGTATGCTTGTATGTTGAACTCGGGTGGGGTGGTGGAACTATGGGTATGAAATTATGGATCCAGGCGTGCCAGGGTTGGATGTGCTGGTTCTAAATGGACCGCCTCATGGAGGTCAGTGAGTTCGTTATAAGTATATATGCATACACACACATGCAGACATCTATATGTAGAAGTACATTCTCTGTAACACATTCATTCCATTTGCAGACATAAATAACATGAATGTGCCCTTACAAACCTCAACAGTAGATAGAATAATAGGTTGTGCATAAGAGGGAAGGGACAAAACTGCTAAAACGCAGAAGTGTGTACAATGTCCGAAGTCAGTGCTGTGCTGAAAAAAATCAAATGTGAGGACTTTCTCACACATGGAATCATTCCTGTGATCTGCCTGCTATGGCAATGCCAATTACTAAACCGGTCTATTTGTTAAAGAAATACGCCAAACATGTACATAATTAGGCTCTCATGTGAAACGTGTGCGTCACCACATAGTCATACTTATTAATTTATTGTAGTGTCATGTTAACGGGAGTAAGGATGTAATGAAGTACAGAGTCTAATCTTGACATAAAGACATGCATGTCCCATGTGGGACAACCCAAAAATTGCGAATAGTGTCCTTTTGGTCACTCATGTCACCAATGTTTGTGGACTAAAAGTTTGGGAGTTCTGAAGATACGTGGAGTGAGTCAACCGATAGAATGGGTCTACAGGAGTAGGGAGTGGCCAATGTGTAGTTGTGTGGATACACCGCAAATCCAGCTGGAGAATGGATGACTGCAGTGTTAGTGAGGCATTGGGGTGGGAGTTTGGGGAACCAGGAGTCATGGGTTTATGGGTATATATACAAATGAAGCAGCACAGCAATAGTGTATTGGTTAGAGCAACCGCCTAACGAACAGACATTCCCATTCCGAATCCCACTGCATCACATACCATTTACCATCGGTAATCTGTACATGAACATAGTTCGACATCTGTCTGCTGTATAACCTGCAAAATAACAATTAAAAGTGTACTGGAGTGAAGTGTCAGTGTCATAATGAATAAGGCACTAGTAAGCAGGTTTAAGCATATATAATAAGCGTGTGTAAGTGCGTTTGTGCGGGTATGCATTGCTTTACAGACACACACACACACACACACACACACATATATATATATATATATATATATATATATATATATATATATATATATATATATATATATATATATATATATATATATATATATATATATATATATATATATATATATATATATATATATATATATATATATATATGTGTGTGTGTGTGTGTGTGTGTGTGTGTGTGTGCGTGTGTGTGCGTAGATATACACAGATATAGAGCTATGATAGGAAACAACACACAAGAATGACATATGTTCACAGGCTATGCTAGTGGAAGTGAGGGGCTCAAGCAAGAAACATGAAACACGTAGCATGACCTTCGACCCCTCCCCAGCTGGACACGGGAAACATACACACAAACCCGCAAACAATGTAAATAGTCCACTGCTCCCCAGACCACAGGCAGGATACAACCGGGGGGGGGGGTACACAGTGCACCCGTGAAATCTAATCTTGGAACACAGACAAGAACGTCCCTTGTGGGACACTCTGGCTGGGGTGTGTACATACCTGGAATACAAGCGTGGGAAAGCCTGATGACCCATGGGTCGAGACAGTGAATGACATGGGTCCCGTGAAGTGGAGAGTGGGCAGCGTGTAGTGGTGTGTTCAGACCCGACCAAGACCCAGAGTAAGGATGGGTGCTGTAGAAGAAGTGTGGGTGGGGGAACTATGGGTAGCTAGTTATGGGTCTAGGTGTGCAGGTGTTGGCTGATGTGGGCCTATATGGAGAGCCCCCAGGGATGTAAGCAAATGTGTTCATTGGGCAGAGGCATCGCCCAACAAGCAGCCACACCCACTGCGAGTCCCACTGCAGCAAAGTGTAATCTATATGGCAAGGAACAGAATAACCAGATGTGGATGTATATATGTAGAGGTATGTGTGTGTATATCTACCCATAGCGACATACATGTATATATATATATATATATATATATATATATATATATATATATATATATATATATATATATATATATATATATATATATATATATATATATATATATATAATATATATATATATATTTATATATATATATATATATATATATATATATATATATATATATATAGATATTTATATATATATATATATATATATATATATATATATATATGTGTGTGACTGTAAATATACACATGTATATAGCTAGGATATGATACAGCAGTTACGAATTACATATGTTCACAGGCCATGCATATGGGGGTGAGGGATCCAATAAACAAACGTAGCATCAACCCCCCCAGCTAGGCCGGTGAGACATACAGACACACAATAAAAGTAAACCACCACTGCTTCCCAGACCACCGTCAGGATGCTACCAGTGGGAGAGACCTGCCAGGTCTAATCTTGAAACAAAGACATCAATGTCCCTTGTGCGACACCCACAAATTACTGATCATCGGAGTCAGTCCCTGTAATGATTCATGAAACCAGGCTTTAGACATACACGGACCAGTAGGTTGTGCAAGCCTGATAACCCATGGGTCAACAGGCTTGCACAACCTACTGGTCCGTAGGTTGTGCAAGCCTGATAACCCATGGGTCAACACAACTTATGACATGTGTCCCAACACGTGGAGAGTAGGCAGTGTGTAGTGGGAACTATGGGTATGCAATTATGGGCCTAGGCGTGCAGGTGTTTGCTGGTGCAGTCATATTAGGACCGCCCCGGGGATGTAAGTAATATTCTGAAATGGGCATAGCTTATGCCCATACCTCTCAACCCCTAAGAGCAAATCCACTGGACAGGACATAAACCATTGGGGGAACAAATAAGGACCATATCTCTCAAGTGTCCCTGATTTCCTGGGACGTCCCTGATTTTGACTCAAATTCTAACTCTGTCCCACTTAATCCCTCCTAAAACTAGTGACTTTTGGAGGAAAGGTGGTGAATTACACGTAATGAATAATGACAACAATTAAGAGTTATAAATGTCATTTACCTCAGAAAATGTGTATTAATTCATATGCTCTGAGTCTGTCAATGTGTCAGATTAATAGCACTAATATTTTAAATGTGTCCCTGATGTTGTCATGACTTGTCCCTGATTCAGTTGATATTTGTCCCCAATCATTTGAGAGGTCTGATAGGGACAGAAAGCGCATATTCCACTTACAACCTTAGAAAGATAATAGAATAATAGGTATGCAGTAGCATGACTCGGCTGAAGGGTGTGGGTTCCAAAACCCAATTACTTGTTTGTATTGAATGGTGTCAGTTCCCATGTATTAGCCAGACAGGTGCAGATTGTAAGACGAACACACCAATAGTATGAATCAAACTCTGGACAGGCCGCGGATTCCGTACAATCAAACGGCATGCTTACGCCTAATAGGCAGCCATTCCTGATACTGTAGGCATGTAATCCGATGTAATAGGCATCACAAGGTAATACCATAGTCCCCACTCCCACCCGGCAGTGCATTTGGAAGTGCGGGAGCAAGTGGGTATAAGCCTGTTTGGCTGCCGGTATGCGAGTATCACACTGGTGAAGCACTGTAGAGGCTAACTGAGTGTAAGAAACTGTAACTGGAGGTTAGCATTGCTTAGCGCCACACAAACCCTCGCACACCCACTCACAACTGCTTTAATGTGCCTTAATCACTCCATATCCAATGGCCTTGTTCTGCCCAGCAACAAAATAAACAGCTTCTGCAAGGCTCGAAGCCAGGACCCTGCACACCACAGCCAATGTGATTTGCCACTAAACCATGGAAGATATACAGACATCGGATGTTATCACAAACATCCAGCACAGTCATTCAACAGTATAGGAAATGTATTCCATCATGTAGATGTATGTGTGTGTGTTTATGTCCAGATATAGATACATACATATATATAGATATATCAAGAACATCCCATGTGACAACAAAGGATTAAAAAGGAATGAAAAGGGAAACACCAGCAACACCTGTATTATGTAGTGGTGTTGTCCTATGTAATATCAAGACTCCCTCAGACAGACGTGTCATTAATACATGCAAACATTTATATATTTGCCAAATACATCACTCTCTGCATTTTATTTACATTAACACAACAGTTCCTGTCCAATCATTATGTGAGAACTGTACTCTTGCAAGGTGCTGTGTGCAACATCATCATCATGAAAAAGGTAAATGGGGTAACCACAGAGGGACTGGTAGTGTCATGTGTACAATGGGGCTGTCTGCATCACATGTACCTGGAGCCTTTAGGAGTCATGTGCATACCAGGATCGCGTGTCTGAGAGACAGGGGTGAGGACAACTGGAGTATGTTGTGATACAAATTAAAAAGGTTGCATGTGTCCAGTGGACATGTGTGTAAAATGGACAGCTATGTATGGGGCAAATGTTGTTCTAGGAACAGATTGGCCTTTTGTTTCCATAGGGGTGAGAGTGGGATGTGGGGGAAGGAGAGTAGGTATGCTCGTGGAGGATAGGTTGGGTAGGATGATAGACAAGATAGCATACAGGGTCAGTATATGACACATGTGGGGGGATACACCTTGGACGGGGAAGGGTGTTCAGCAGTCACAAACCCATGAGCCCCTAGATGGAAACAGTGGAATGGAGGTTCCCAGCCATGGGCAGCCACTACTGCACCAAAACAGCTGCAAAGGTGGCTGTGCTGGGGGTTGTCTAGGAGGGGCAGGCTCACATTCTAAATGTGACACTCTGCCCTTGAGCTGGTGTATCTGGCCTAGAAACCCCTTATTGAGCCCCCTACGCACTACGTCCGGGACTGTACGACAGCAGTCAAGTTCCTGTCTGGACCTGCTCCCTGGGGGACAAGCCCCATCCTCAGTGGCGGTTCCACCAGAAGGTGGTGCAGAGCTAACAGAGGTGGAGGTCCAAGGCTGGGCCCCAGATGTGCTGGTGCCTGGTGCCATGGCCAGATGAAGTGGGACAGAAGGTTCTGCCGGGACCTCCAAACCCATACAGCCTATGGTGTTGCAGTTTTAATACAGATATGGCTTAGTAATAGTCAACAGCATTCAGGATTACTTATAACAGCATGCATAGATATGACCATCAACCCAACACAACAGATGATATACATTTGCAGAGGGAGCACAACACATGCATATATATACTGCATGGTATCTGTACAAAGTGTAGAAGACTTGTGACTGCAGCTATGAACAGTGGCCCATTATTGGTGTGTCACTGTGAGAACCTCAGACAGTGACTGTCATACCACTGTTTCATGTGACATATGTCCAATCAGGGATGCAAATACAGTAACTCTCATCACTATCACCATGTACTGACTGCAATCCTCACACTATGCTTCTGCAGTTCAGAGATGTGTGTTCAGTGAGTAACACAGGAAATAAATGGTTCCACAGACTGACCAATCCACAGATGGCCCTACAAATGGGGGTTCCCTCACAAACAGAGCACTGTCTTGTCAGTTTTAAAACATGCAGAATAGCCATTACCACACACAACTTGTTAAACTGGCAGTAGTCTCAATGAAGGATAGCTACACTTACATGCTGTAGTCATGTCTGGCACATCACCCTCCTGTCTTTAGGCTATTTTCCACTATGTATCTTGTCTGAGGAATATTCAGATATCATCTGTGATGCCGTTTACCAAACACCAGATCCAGGTTCCACTCACAGCAACTGTCATGGGCAAACACCAACTGATGTTCCTAGATATTGTTCTGTGTTTCCATGCGATTGGCTATGGGAACATCACCACAGCTGTTCCACATGCAATCAGCTAGAGGAGGACTGCAATAGGTGCAGAGGCCATCGCCTGATCATGATCATCACTTACAAAACACAAGCTGCTGCTGAGCAGGTGTACAACTCCACATCAACCAGAGAGTGTGTGGGAGGTACAGACAGAGGCAAAGTACATCAGAGAAGGGCTTGGAGACTAAAACCTAAGCATCGTCTGTCACACACCTAACAGTACAAGGGTTCAAACCCCTGACTGACTAGCCATTACTATTACAAATGCATGCAGTTACTCCATGTGCCACAAAGCTGACATGATGGTGTGCTGTAAGAACATATATGTGTGCTGGTGAGCGACATTTGCAACAGAGATATAGTAGACATACATTAGGTGTAGCACACATGGCTGTCCACATGAACGGATGTCATTGTCAACACAACCACACTCTCTAAGGGACTCAGACACATTGCCACACTTTGCCAGGCCCACAAATACACTTCCTAACTACTTAGTTTGCCACACTGCAGTAATGCACAGGTACTGCATGCACCACAAGGGATATCCAGAGGTTCTATAGGCAAGGGCATGTGAACATGTCTGACATCAGTCGATATGCCAATGGGAGTTATACTGGGTGTGACTGTGGTTGGGAGCATCATACCCCACATGCAGACACAAGGTGCCAGTACTGAAATGCATGTGTGCATTGCTTCATGGATGTGTAGTGGTTGGCTGTGCAAGATGGATGTACAAGGCTGGGTGAGGGGTAATCCTTGGCATCACGCCACCTGACAATGGTGTGTAGTGTGGTTCAGGGGTGTAGTGTCTGCAATGTCCCACACATATGGGTATTGTATGAACTGTCCTGTCATCCTGGTTACCATTGTGTATGGCCATTGCTTTGCAATGCATGCCATGTCTGTGTTTGATAGTCCTTGACATGGACATTGCCTGGGATGTGCACGTCCCTCAATAATGTACAGTGACATGTACAAGTGTACCTCTTTTGACTGGCACATGTTGTGTACACAGACTGTTATCCTCAGATATGCCAATACTGGCCTGGTGTGGCAGGACCTGCTTATAGACAGCAGCTTGACCCTGCACCTGCATTGATAGCATGATACAGGTATTCTAGTGTCAGGGGCATCTGTACATACAGGGCATGTGTGTTAGGTATTGTATGGCCTTTGTGGATCACATTTGATGGCACCACATATGTTGCAGGCATTCAGTGGGGGACATAGTGAAGGTACATTGTCCGCAATTATGTGCCTATTGTACTGCTGGACAGGGTGCTATGCTCTCTGCAGCCCACTGCAATCACACCATGCCTACTATCTGTCATCAATGTGCAAGGTATTAGCAACATAGTGGGATATTCTAGGCAAGTGTGTTTGTGTATGACACATGGGTTCAGAATGTATTTCAGGTAATAGTAGGGTTGCATACTTTGTTCACCAGGCCTTTTGCCAGATGTAGGGGTATGGTTTGCCAACACAGTCCCTTGGCTGATTGACATCTCTACTCCTCGTGAGGTGGACATTGTGACATATAATGTGGACACCATATAGGAAAACTACAAAATCCACTCCCCAAAATGTCCAGTGGTTAGACACTCACAGCCACCTCCACACAGGCTCTGACTATCAAACACACACGCACACCTGCCATGCTTTGGAATAGAACCCCTACCTAACTAGGTTATTACACTACAGCATTATACAGTTACAGCACATGCTATGGAGATTACTAAGTTACAGCAGTCCCAGAGGTGTATTACTAGGTGGGTGACATCAGCAGGATTGCCAAAGGTGGTTATGTGAATTGTAAAGAGTGTGCATACTCTAAAAAGCATTGCTCCTTTTTCAGCCAGACAGTTGGCCTGTCCTGGAATAGAACCCCTACTTAACTAGTTTATTACACTACAACATTATGTAGTTATAGCATGCGCTATGGAGATTACTGAGTTACAGTAGTCCCAGAGGTGTATTTCTAGGTGGGTGACATCAGCAGGATTGCCAAAGGTGAGTATGTGAATTGTAAAGAGTGTGCATACTCTAAAAAGCATTGTTTCTTTCTCAGGCAGATAGACAAACACACACTTGGGCTGTATGGGATTTGAACACCTACCAAACTAGTTTATCACACTACAGCGTTACGCAGTTACAGCACGTGCCATGGCAATTACTGAGTATAGTAGGCCCAGAGGTGTATTCATAGGTGGGTAACAGCAGGATTGCCAAAGAAGGGCATTTCAAGTGTACTGCAAGTTGTACATGTCTGTCACCTGCGTGTACCTGCTGCTTACTGTCACAAAAAACACATTTACACCCTCTTACAACTGTCTTACTCAGTCCTAATGGACAGTATCAACAAGGCTGGCAGATCTTGAACCCTGGTTTATGCACACTGAGGTCACTGGACTTACCACTAAGCCATCTGGGTTGTATACATTTTGCATGGATTTTATAATGCACATCTTACTACAGGTATTCCACAGTACTGAAAACAAATGGGACAGTCACTTTGTGTACATATGTACAGTACTCTTGAATGTACTGTACTTTGTGAAACAACAAAGACAAGTCTACATCTATACAACTGTCATAACTACATATATATATATATATATATATATATATATATATATATATATATATATATATATATATATATATATATATATATGCATACACCTATGGGATGCGTACACACACACACACACACACACACACACACACACACACACACACACACACATATATATATATATATATATATATATATATATATATATATATATGGTATAGCACGATCCATGCACTCGTGTAAGTGCTTATAGAGTACATTTGTGTAGGATTCAGCAGTTGTAACTGTATTGTTCATCTGCATGGGTGTCATGAAGTTCATCACTTCTGTCTTAAGAAGCATGAAGTTGGCTTTGGAGAATTTTTTTACTGTGGTTTCCTTAATGGGGGGGGGGGGCAGGATGTGGATATCAAGGGTGATTAGCTTATGGTCAGATCAGACCAACGAGGAGTTGACTTCAGGTGTGGAATACCAGTCACTCATGTTGGTAATGACTAATTCTAGGATATTGTTGCCCCTGGTGGGGGTGTGGATAAGTTGATCCAGGGCATTGGAGTTTATGAATTCCAGAAAGCATTGAGCTAAGGAGTTGGTACACGAGTAGTTTTCCCTGTTAATGGAGAGATACTTGAAGTCGTTCATTATTAGGGTGTTTGGTTGAACCATAATATTTTCCAGTACATCAAGAAAAGAGGAGTGGGAATCCTGGGGTATGGTGGGGGATCTGTAGCAAGCTACAATTTGGATTGCAGTTTTGCCCAGAGTTTGTTGTGCTTAGATAACCTCGGATGCATTATGCTGATCAACTATCCTGGAGGTGTGGATATCCTTAATGAATATGGACACACCTCCGCCTTTGGTGTTTTGGTCCAGGTTACATGGCCGAAACGTGTGGTATTAGTTATAGCCTGGTAGTGCAGGGGTGCTATCTGGAGCCTTGAACCAGGTCTCAGTCACTGCACAGATATCGATGTTCTCCATTTTAAGGAGTGCCTTGAGTGATTGCATTTTGAGATTTAGACTTCTAGCATTGAGTAGCATTACCCTCAGTTTTTGCTTGCCTGTTCCTGTCATGGTGGTGAATTTGTTATTTTAACCTTGTAAAAAAGGCACTATAGGGGCAGCAAGAGCCTTAGCCAGTATCAGGAATCCCAGGAGTGACAAGTGCAGGCCATCTGTGGCAAAGCATCGTGGTCTGTCGACCATGTCATCCCAAGCAGACAGATACTGGATCCCTTAGAATGACACCAGAAGCTTAGCCAATTGTTGAAGTCAATCATTTTGTCCTTGTCTGTGGTATCATTCTGGGCAATGGCAGAATGCTACTCAGGGCTAGGGTCATACCTGCCTGGGCTACAAGATCGGAGAGCTCTTCCATGTCTCTTTTCATGTAGTCCAGGGAGGTATGTCTCAGGTCATTCATACCAACATGGACAATGACAGAGTCATATTTGTACTTGTTGTGGAGTGACCTGAGTGTGTGGGTTATGTGGCGGATCCTGGCACCCAACAGGCAGCTGTCTGGCACCAGATCAGTTCACCAGAGAAGGGATGGTTGTTGTGTATGTGGAGTTTGGGGTGGGGAATGATGGCTAATGTAATTTACCCCAGGGATTGTTAAGTTTGGGTGGGGGAATGATGGGTATGGACTTACACCCCAGCGACCACTTCTGTGTCATTGCTCGACAGTGACACAGGAAAATAACATACCCAACTGTAGTCGTGCTTGACTGTGTATTCTTTACCATTCCTAACTATGTAATACATTGTAGACACCAGTCACCACAGATGGCTACCATGGTGTGCAGCATGTTAAAAGACATTACACATGTGTATACCTGGCTACAGGGTAGTCACACACACAAACACGCACACACTTGCCAGTATTGTGCATACACGTCTTGCCTATGTAAAGGTAACTAGTACAGTGGTATGCAGTTGGGGTATGTGCCACAGAACACATACAATTACACTTACTCTGATTCCACTTCTGAGCTGGGTGACATCACAAGACTGATTACTTGCAGTGGGGAGGGGGGAAGAGAGGTTTAGCAGTTGACAAGGATAAAGGCCAGTGCAAAAGGTGGTATCTCTTTGGAATGCAGCAAAACCCACTCTCATGACAGGATGCAGACACAAATACACACACACACACACCCACTTGCTGACACACACAAACACATGCACACAGTTGCCAGTGGTGGGATGAGAACTCCTGCCTATCTACAGACCACTATTACACAGTTATGAGATGCGCCACAGAGATTACACATTTCAAAGCAGTCAAAATGCCCTTCTAAGATTGAGGACAACAACAGGGATACTGACAGTCATGAAGTACATAACTGTAAACCTGTGTGCTTAAAGTAGGTGTCCATTACAACCTGTATGCACAAACAAGACACATCATCTGCAGGTAGTACATAGGTAGGCCTGAGAGGTATAGTTTTAGCACAACAGGAACCTGAACTGGAGTATGACCATCTGTGGAATGGACAACTACTATCACTATACAGGGTTACAGTGGTCATGCTCATACACATAGAATCACAGAACTTGTTTGGCTGCATTGACTCCATTTACACAAAATGACAGTGGGCATGCTCATACAGTTAGTAGCACAGGGCCATTTGGGATGCACTATGACTACAACTACACAAGGTTGTACTGGGCATGCTCATACACTTAGTAACAAAGGGCTTGTTGGATTCACTGACTCAAATTACACAAGGTGGCAGTGGGTACGCTCATACACTTAGTAGCACAGGGCTGTTTGGGATGCACTCTGATTCTAACCACAGAAGGCCACAGTATGCATGCTCATACACTTACATGTACAGAACACATTGTAATGGACTCCTATTGTAAACACACAGGTTTACAGCTATGTACATTTTACCTGTCAGTATATATGCACATCATACTGGTTTACTACCAGATACCTGTATGCGGCCCGTTAATGATATATCTGTGTCTGTGCTGTGTGATACACATGCATACATGTACATGAAGTACTGACATATATATGTTAAGTATACACAATCATGCATGTCTGGACATGACAGACAATAGGTTAACTGGGACACACAGGCGGATGCTACCTACAGCATGTGTCACACACCTTGCTGCCCTGAAAGGCATACATTGATAGCAGTTTGTGGACAGTGGCATTATACTTGGAACAGTGGCATGTGCAAGCATAATGTGTGAGCCACATTGTGTAATGGTACTGACGTGCAGGCATCAAGATGATGTCTCCCGGCTGTGTTAGTAGTTGTCATTATTAGCAGGACTGCTACACAATTTCTGCTGCTGTCCATCACCTTACATGTGGCATTTGCTACCAAGCACATTACTGCCACTCACAGTGATGTCATGGTATGAGTGGCAACTGCTAGACCAAAACAATGAGCCAGTGTCCTGCTGTGATTATGAGGTTGTCCAGTGTATATCATTCCGGGCTGTCATGACTGAATGACAAGCCTTCGACACAGAACACATACATCCATGTGTTAAGTGAGTGTGGATAATACCTAGGTCGCATTTACCCATATAGTCGCATTCCAAGGCAAATGTCCTACACACAGAAGTAACACCCTGACACCTACAAGACAATTGCATTGGATGCTTATGCTAACCAGTGCTAGATGTGTGGCTTTAGTAATCCATTTGCTCAATGTAGAACCTACAATGGGGAATACTGACATCTGTGCAGTGAGGAACACCTGGCTGAAGGCTCTCTAGTGCACAATTGCACTACCACCATATAACTCAGATCCAGACATGTGGGCCATAACACTGGTATGGACCATTCCAGGTGGTGGTGTCCACATATTCATAAAAGCTACTCACATGTAAAGACCACTACTCCAACATAACTCATCACAGATAAGTCAGGTACAGGTGACAGTGGCAAACGCTGCATTCTAGGTTGTATCCCCATATACATCCACCAGAGGTGGTTCACACATACTACCTGGACCTCATCAAGGCTTTTGACACCATGCCCCACTCAGGTATTATTGATAAACACACCAGCCTGTACATACACCCATACATCACAGGTTGGGTTGCCAACAGGCTTACACACAGAACCCACATGGTACTACTAGCGGTCTCCAGGTCCAACTCTTGACTAGTCATGACTGGTGTCCCACAGGACTCAGTCCTGGGAGCCCTACTGTTTGGCATATACTTCTCAGAGGTACAGGCAAACACAGGTGGACTACAGCAGACCATGTTTGGCAATGACTGCGAACTGGGAGCCATGATTGATAGTCCAGCTGACACAGACATCCCTCAAGGGGCCTCACAGAGACCGTCACAGGGTGTCAACATCATGGCCTTCAGCCAAGTGCCACTAACTGCATGGTCATTCCATTGTGGAATATTAAGCACCCACATATTAACACATAAGTGGCAGCCACTTTAATATGGACAAGGTAATGGGGTATCTGGGGACTAAGGTAGATAGTGATCTCCCCTTTGACAATCATATCTCCAAAGTAGTTAGGACATCCTTCTATGTAGGCCATCTGATTACTAAAGGGTTCCCATCTAGACATACTGGGGTTATAGTGCCCCTTTACTCATCACTCATCAGTCCCATCATAGGGTATAATAACCCATTTGGGATGTACCTCAGAAGACACTTCCAACAGCTGGGAGGTCCACAAATGTACCTTGCCAAGGGGATTACTAGCCTCCAACATATGCCCTATGCAGCCAGACTGAATAAACACCTGCTTTACTCAGTGGCATCTCATTTACCCAGAGATGATCTCTACTGGCCAACACAGCCATGTCGAACTCAGGCTTAATGGATATGCTCCACCTATGGCAATCCATGTCACAGTGAGCCACGCATTGTAGTGAGCTGAACCTTGCCACTACAATAAGTGGAAGATGCTGGAGGGACAGATTCCTGTCACAGACACACCCCATACTTTAGAACAACATCCCTAACTACATTATACAGAGCCCCTCACTAACACTCTGCAAGAAAAACCTTGAAGAGTGGATGGGGAACAGTAGATGCACCCCAGGGATCCTGCCATTGGCTCTGCTCCACAGAGGGACAGTTAATGAATCAATGGGGTATCAAAAGCTGACACATTTTGGCTGGGCTTATGAATGGCCTCTGGCAGTTGGCCAAGTACCTACCTATGAACCTATACATACAATATCAGCACATGCTGATAGCTTAATTTACTGTTCAGGTGTTGACTTACCTTGTGCCAATGGCAGTTGTGTGTGCAATAGTTGACAGCTGCCTATGTTGGATGCACACAGTAGACTGCCTATACATGATAATTTACAGGTAGTCTTGTGTGTGTGCCATCCATTTTTACTGTGTGTGCAGGTGGAGAAAGGTGTCAGTCCCTAGGTGCCTACACTGTCAGTGTGTGTGCTATACGTTCCCTCCTTGCCAAGTCATGGGCATACTGGGCATGCTTCCGTCTGCCTACTGGGGCTGGCTTAGGGTGTTCGTGGTCTGAGTACCTCTGTGCTTGTGGGGTCCTTGGCAATGGTGGTGGGCTGTGAGGGCCTTCACCATTCTGTCCCTGCTGCAGCTGTTTCTGCAGGATCTTATTGTGTAGTATGGCACATACTATGAAGATGTTGGCACACATGCCTGGAGAGTACTGCAAGGCTCCACCAGATATGTCCAAGCAATGGAACAGTGATTTCAGCATCCAAAACACATGCTCTATGATGATTCTGGTTTGTGCGTGTGCCTCATTATGGCATTCCTGCATGGGTGTGTGTGCATTTCTGATGGGAGTCATCATCCACGGTTCCAGTGCATAGCCAGCATCCCCCACCAGGTGGGCATTTGGGATGTCCCCCCTGGTAAATAACTGATACAGCTGTGAGGCATGCCAGATGTGGGATTCGTGATAGCTTCCAGGGCTGCCAGTACACATATCCATGATAATGCCCTGGGCATTGCACACGACTTGGCAGTTGATGGAGGGGCATCCTTTGCGGTGACTTGATGTGCATGTGCATGTAGTCTATTGCACCCAGTACCTCTGGGTATTCTGCCACATGGTGGAAGAGACGCATATTGCTGGCCAATTCCTCCTGCATTTGAGGGAAGTATATGTGCTCATTGGCATGTGGTAACATGGCATCCAGAAACTGGTGTAGTACCCTGGATGCTGATGCCTGTGAGATCCCCATGATATCCCCAGTTGGTCTTTGAAAGGTACTTGTAGCTAGTATTCTCAGGCTTACACATACCTTCATATCCACTGAGATGGGTTCCCCTCTGTTTGTTCTGGCTCTGAGGCATGGCTGGCACAGCTCCACAAGTTGCTATAGGATGTCCCTGTCCACCCTGTAATGCTCTACTATCTCCAGATCATGTAGCCCCTGGTAGGTTACCCAGGGTCTGAACACTCTTCTCCTCCTCTGGTGCCTGAGGTGGTCATGTGCATCATCCTCCACACCACCTTCAGTTTCCAACACATGCTGGTGGATCAAAGCCATGGCAGCCCCTAACATGTACATACTAAAAGTTCCTCGTCTGTATACACCACTGGTGCAGAGTGTATGGGAATACAGAAATGTGTGTGAGGTGCTTCCACACTTTATACTATTGTGCTATGGATGCTGCTGATGTCAGTGGGTGTGTATGAGCTATTCCAGCTGCAGCATGTCTTAATTATGGGTTTTACAATGAGTACTGCAAGTGTGGGGCCTTTACTGTGGAGGTATGCTTGCCTGCCTTGATTATTCTGTTGCCGTTTAATTCACTTTTAAACCTGGATCCCCTCCCATCATCAGGCATACATCCATCTGCCGTCTTTCTTGTTTTGTACTTTCCCTACCCAGTCATGGCAAAATGTGTCTTGTAGCTGATATACTGCATATCAGTTTTGTTCTGCTTTGACACTTTGCTGTTTTCTTTGCAATACAGCCCCTTCCCTTTCCTGTTCTACAGGTAGCTGCTTGCAGCCTTGTTAGCTGTTGCCAATGGCCCACTGTAGGCTCCTAGGTGTTAATTAGTCATTTGTACTCCAATTTCCCTGCTGCAGCATTTCCTTATTTCTTTCCTATATCCTTCCTGTTTCAGCTGCAGTTTGCACCGCACAAACCCATTTGCTGAGTTTATGCATGTTTTCATCTCTGTTCACATGCATACTCGGTTACCTTGTGTAGTCTCAGCTAAGCAAAGCTATGGCCAGTTCAACACACCCCTATCCTGCAGCTTTGCCTAGCTAGGGGAAAACCGGTTTAGCAGTGCTCCAATGTGCTTACAGCAACGGCGACACACCCCTCTCTTGATGTCATCTTTATCTCAAGGCCACACCTCGGTGTTTTAACGCTACACTGTGAGGTGCATCCTTACACCAGCAGGGAATCTGTGATTCACTATTACTCCTCTCATTTGCACGGCATTGCCTACTAATTCCTAGCTACCACGCATAACACTGTCACAGCCCCTTAGCAACCCTTGTGCCATAGTATGGTGAAGCATGCCTGCCATTGACTATTATGGGGAAATCATGATATGTGTTACATTACAGTTTTATTCTATATTTTTATATTTTCTTTGCAATCCCCTTTGCATGCCACTGCCCTACGCTTCCACGTCGCGATAGTGCGACTATATATATATATATATATATATATATATATATATATATATATATATATATATATATATATATTAAATGTTAATTTTATATTTTGTACATTTTTATGCCAATGGCTATATATTTAGCCATTGGCATATATTAACAATATAATACATGTGTTTGGTCGGCTGTCATGGCTCCGATTTTATGTTTGCAAAAATATAAACAGTTTTCTAGGGTTTACATTTCTGTATGCTTACACTAAACCTGCACCACTTCCTGGATCACTACACACCTTCATTTGCATGCTACACTGCTGCACATGGAGTATTTAGCATACAGGGCCCGGGAGTTGTGCAGGTGTAGCTTACGCAGGTAGTGCACGTGGGAGCAGCTCGTACCTGGATCACTCAGTGGCCATATTTGGTGTTAGAACACTGATGCTACGCCTGCACCTGGTGCAAGCTTTATGAATCCCTGGGTATGTTTTTTAAGCTGGGTAGGGAGAATAGCAGCTGTGAGTTCCATACATCCTTTACATATCTGATGCTGCATGCTGCTACAGCTGCTGGTGGTCTATCAGGTCCATATGCTTGTAGGGGCTGACTGTGAAATGTCATGTCACACCTCCAGATTCCCAGTACACTGTGAATTGGGGCAGTGTATGTAGGGGTAATGTGTGAGTGGCAAACAGTATATGGTTGCTCTCACAGTATTATACTGTCATGTTCCGTTTGCTTACTGGTATGTTGCTCTCACTGTGGTGCATTTGTTTGGGGGTATGCACTTTCACACCAGTGTCTGTGTTCCACTATTATTACATCCCTGTACTGCCTGTTATATTTGCTACTGCATGTGTACAGCCCCAGAGCTGGAACTGGGTAGTGTTATGTCAGTCTGATTGTAGTCTGGAGATTGATCAGTAGCTCTCAGTGTAGTTTCCCTACTGTTGTGTTATGTCCACATATTCATAGGATGTCCAGTTGTGTGGTCAATATCTTTGTTCTGGTCCCCATAACTGTTATGTATGCATGACACATCAATGGGATGATGGGACTGAGGTCAGTAACTAATGAGAAGCAATTGAGCCCTGGAATTGTGATATTTCAGTTGATATATGTTAGGACATACACTGTTACTACATGAACATTCTCAGTTTATCTACCGACGTATTTTGTACATGTCCCTATTTTCATGCCTTTGTCCCCCCACTCTGTCAGGCATGGTCCACATTCATTACATTAACAGTATATCAGCTACAAGACACATTTTCCATGAATACTCCAATTTCCCTGCTGCAGCATTTCCTTATTTCTTTCCTATATCCTTCCTGTTTCAGCTGCAGTTTGCACCACACAAACCCATTTACTGGGTTTATGCATGTTTTCATCTCTGTTCACATGCATACTCAGTTACCTTGTGTAGTCTCAGCTCAGCTAAGCAAAGCTATGGTTACCAGTGGGAATCTGTGATTCACTATTACTCCCTCTCATTGCAAGGCATTGCCTACTAATTCCTAGCTACCATAACACTGTCAGCCCTTAGCAACCCTTGCGCCATAGTGTATGTGCCATAGCCTGCCATTGACATTATGGGAAATCATGATATGTGTTACATTACAGTATTACCCCTACATACACTGCCCCAATTCATTCATATATATATATATATTAAATGTTAATTTTATATTTTGTACATTTTTATGCCAATGGCTATATATTTAGCCATTGGCATATATTAATATAATATATGTGTGTGGTGGCTGTCATGGCTCGGCTTTATGTTTGCAAAATATAAAAAGCACTGCTGCACATGGAGTATTTATTACAGGGCCCGGAGTTGTGCAGGTGTAGTGAACGAGGTAGTAGCGCGTGGAGCAGCTGGCACGTACCTATGGGTGGCCTTATTTGGTGTTAGAATGTTAGAACATACTCGCTGCACCTGGTGCCAAGCTTTATGAATCCCTGTTTTTAAGCTGGGTAGGGAGAATAGCAGCTGTGAGTTCGTGGTCTATCAGGTCCATATGCTTGTAGGGGCTGACTGTGAAATGTCATGTCACACCTCCAGATTCCCAGTACACTGTGAATTGGGGCAGTGTATGTATATGGTTGCTCTCACAGTATTATACTGTCATGTTTTGCTTACTGGTATGTTGCTCTCACTGTGGTGCATTTGTTTGGTGGTATGCACTTTCACACCAGTGTCTGTGTTCCACTATTATTACATCCCTGTACTGACTGTTATATTTGCTACTGCATGTGTACAGCCCCAGAGCTGGAACTGGGTAGTGTTATGTCAGTCTGATTGTAGTCTGGAGATTGATCAGTAGCTCTCAGTGTAGTTTCCCTACTGTTGTGTTATGTCCACATATTCACAGAATGTCCAGTTGTGTGGTCAATATCTGTGTTCTGGTCCCCATAACTGTCATGTATGCATGACATATCAATGGGATGATGGGACTGAGGTCAGTAACTAATGAGAAGCAATTGAGCCCTGGAATTGTGATATTTCAGTTGATATATGTTAGGACATACACTGTTACTACATGAACATTCTCAGCTTATCTACCGACGTATTTTGTACATGTCCCTATTTTCATGCCTTTGTCCCCCCACTCTGTCAGGCTTGGTCCACATTCATTACATTAAGGGGTTCAGAGCATACCTCTCAACAGCCAGATTGTCCACAGAGTGTTCAGATGTTTGGACCATACTTTTGTTCAGTTCCACAATTTATTTCTATTTGTTTGGTAAATCACAGTGATGATCCAAGGATTTATGTAATTAAATATATGACATGACATTTCAGTTCCCATCATCATATCCTTCAGTGATTGTCTGCTGAAACACACACTGTTGCTGTCACACATTTTCATTTGTAACAATGATTTTCTGTATATGCGGCCCACCCACCCCCTTTTACAGTCTTTGTACAGGTTCCTTGCACTAACAAGTTGGTTAGGATGAGTTCAGAGATATAACTACACTGCATGTTATATACATACACACACACATATATATATATATATATATATATATATATATATATATATATATATATTCCTTCCATTATATTTAATATCTGTATATCTATATCATGACTGTACATTTACATATATATGTTTCATCTGACGCACACACACACACACACACACACACACACACACACACACACATATATATTTATATGTGTGTGTGTGTGTGTGTGTGTGTGTGTGTGTGTGTGTGTGTGTATACATGTCTATATACAATGCACAAAGGGTTCCACAACACTTTCCCCCTAATGTTGTATGCCTCTATTGCATGATATGTTTGAAAAAGCAACATTAACACCTGTAGCTCAGCTGGTGTACTGGTACATTCCTCTGATTAAAATGGTCAGTGTCATAGGTTCAACACTTGGGAATGCTATTTTTTTTTTATTGATGTTAAATTACCTGAATGCAGAATATGTTCATTAAAGGCACTATCGCACAGGTCAGATGATATCGTGGCATGTTGGTGTGATTGTTGGGGACAGTGTCCTGGGTTTGAGACTTGACAGGGCTGACTATTTTGTTGCTGGGCAGAACAATGTCTGATACATACACATGGATTAATGCACATTTCTGCATATCATACGTATCATGTTATATTTAAGCAATAACCCACAGCTGGGTGTGGGTAAAACTGGTTTACCCACAGTTGGTGTGGTTTGATCACGTGGGCAATGCCCTCATGACCATACAATGCCAACCATGGGTAGGTCCGGCATTGCCCACACCCAGCCATGGGTTATTGCTATTATACAATTACATTATTTTAAAGGAACAATATGTACCTTTCTTAAAAATGTCATTGTATCATGCCTCCATTCTGCCCTTCCACAATTTTCCGGTATCCTAGGCCATTTTTGATTTACTGCACATGCGTAAGGGACATGTTCACACACTTACACAGTACATCAGTGCTGTGCATAGGTAGCAATAGAGATAGGGGGATCTCATTTGCTTTTTCTTTTACATATTTCAGTATGTTATACAAGTTGATGAACTCATATAACATAGTGAGTTATGTTTAAAAGGCAATGGAGATCTTCCTTTCTTTGTTGACAGGAAGATCTCCATTGCATTTTTTTGGGATATCTTGCTATGTTATACGAGTTCTTCGACTCGTAACACATAGCGAGATATTTTTGTAAATACAATGGAGATCTTCATTTCCCCATTGCTATCTCTGCAGATTAGAAATACAGACAGGTGGTATACAAATGGAAATAGTCCAGGCATCCAGACCTTTTTCAATTTGCATACTCTCAGGTTTACAACGGGCATTCTGTTTGTGCTGGCATACTCATTTTTGTATGTTAATGGCCAGTCACTGTGTAATATAATATAAATACACATTTATACTTTTACATTTACCTTCCATGACATCTCCCTATGTGTTTTCATTACATTATATTCCTGTTTGACTATACTGTATGGGGCACGTGTTTATATAGGCGTTTCACATCTTTGCTACACTGACATCTCACTTTTGGAACTGCTACTCTACCCTGGTTGGCAAAAACTAATTGCTACATAGATTACGTTTACTAAAATAAGTTTAACACTACTACTTTCACATGATAAAATAAATTGCCCATTTGAGGCTCGAACCATGAACACATGCATGTAAAGCTGTTACACTAAGCACTACACTATCAAGGCTTGGACATTTTTCCTTATCTATTTTCATTTAACTCCTATGGGATGTTTAAGCTGTAATGTACACACCCACTTAGCTACACTTAAACATCCATCAGGGCATTATAAACAGGGATATATTATTATTATTATTTTCTGTAGGTTATGGGGTGTGTATTGTGGTGTTGTGACAACTACTTGGGATTGTTTTTGTGACATATTGCAATAGTTGTGCTTTCACAGCTCTGTGCATGTTTCATGCTGATGCATGACATGTTCAGTATGTGCTTTATTTCTTTTGTGGGGCTGGGGTAGTGCTTGTGTACACTTGGGGGATTTATCCCCTATCATACCTCTCAACCTCCTAGAGCTAGAAATCTGGACAAAGTCTAAAATGATGGAGGGACAAATAGGGACAGATTTTAAATATTGCCCTTACAAACATAGATAGTTAATGGAATAATAGGTTCTGCATTAGCATGAATTTTCTGAAGGATGTGGAGTGATAGATACAAATGTTTGCCATTATTTAATGACTTCAAACCTCAGCTATTTGCCAGAAAGGAACAGGGAACATCTGGATAGTCTGTGAATATCTGTACAGTTAAGAGGGTATGTTTGTAAGGGCAATATTTAACATCTGTCCCTTTTTGTCCTCTCATCATTTTAGGCTTTGTCCAGATTTTTTGGTCGAAGAGGTTGAGTGGTATGTGTGCATTTGCACACATGCTTTTGCAGACTGCAAAAGTGCCGTACTGCACTTTAGCAATACGGGGGGGGGGGGGTGTCACAGAGGCTGTGACACACACCCTGTATTGCTTTCCTATTGCCGTTTTTTTTTCAGTGTCCGCAGACACTGAAATGCTTCTATTTTGCATTTCAGTGTCTGCGGACACTGAAATACTGGCATAATATTAGAGCTAAGCTCTAATATTATGCCAGTATGGCTTCAGAAGTGCTGTACTGCACTTTCTGAGCACAGGGGGTGTATTTAGTGTCTGTGCTCTGCATGGACATGCCCTCTGCGCTCGCACACAGAACCATGTCCGTTTTAGAGCACGATGGCGCGCCTTCATACATATGCATGGCGCTCTGCCGTGCTGCATGGGAACAGTCCCTTCCATGCAGGAATAAGCTATTCCTGCATGAAAGTTTACTGAATCCGGGGGATTGTGTTTTGCTGAAAGTATCTCCCTAATGCCCACTATGTCTCCATATCTACACTCCCTCTCTGAAGATACACCCCCTCAGGGAAGGAAACTTTCCATGAGGTTATTCCAGTTTTCATAACTAACATTGTTCTGCACTTCATATTTTAACAAGGTAAGCCAGCACTATTTAGCCAGATTGTTGATATTTTTTTCCAACCAAATTTGGTGTCAAGTACATACAAGTGAAATTGACAATTTAAACAAGATGAAAGGCCAAACAGAAGCTTAAGGTTATTAAATAAGTGTGATTATCTTCAGGAGGAGGAGGTAGGCAGCTTTAGCCTTGCAGCTCATTAGAAAAGCCTACAAAAGTGGCAACATGATGAAGAAACATCGCAGAGCTCATTAAATAAGTAAAAAATTGACTTAGGCTTCCACAGTGTTTTTATCAAGAATTGCTGTAACCAGGCTCTGCAGGTTTCAGCCAGTGAGGAATGAGGACTGCCACGTTGTGTCAATTTGCTGAGTACAGCATGGGGAAGGAATACTAAAATGAATAAATCAGTCTCGTCACTGACTGACTATGCTGTGTATATGGTGTAACATGATTAATGCAAGGGGTTCAGATAATAGATATTCAGAGTACATCATTTTTGAATCTGTAGTTTTTTAAATTAATCTTTACTAAAGATACTCATCCATCTGATATGTACATTTTATACAGCTGTGTCAGGGTAGACAAGAAGATAATAATTGTTTTGACTGCATCTGGCAATAAACTATTCATTTCATTCTTCTAGTTGTATATCTCTGCATGCAGCATTAACAGATTCAGTCAATCCATGATAAATAACAAAGCAAGCATACTTTTAGTAAATAAACAGGCACATTAAACAAAATCACTTAACTTTTTGTTTTGCTTCAAAGAACATTTAAATAGTGATCATGAATGTCAAGTGAAGATAAATAAGCCTAAATCATATAATATGAAAATTTTGGTTTATTTTCTTCATTTAACATTTATAATTAATGCTTCTAAAGATTTATGAGAATATATGCACTGATGGTTCACATCTCAGTAGAAAGAGAGCAGTCTGTGTAAACATCCAACCATAATACGCAGCCTAACTTATTATTATAAGACAGTAAGTGTGATGGATTAATTGGTTTGGAAGCAGCAATTAATAACATAAAAGACCACAAACCACTTAGAATAAGTTAAAATAGGTTGTGACATCGTTCATGCTTACTTATCATCAAGCAGAATCCAAAAATGACAAACCAGAGTCTAATAACTGGAAAAGCTGTCTGGGAGTAGAAGCTAGGGTAATGGACCAAGGATTTTGAATTCTGCTTGTCCAATAGCTTAAATTTTTTTTTTCAAAACAGGTTTATTGTTTTAACATATAAGAGAAATAGCGTAACAATTTTATACAAGTAATTAAAAATAGGTATTATTATAATATTCAACAAAACAACTAAAGTATTTACAAAGACATCCACTACAATCAGATCAATTAATTAAACTAAAATACCATGCTATTGAAATTAAAATTTTTTTAACAAATTTTGTAAATTATCCCATACAATAAAATAAGATGTTTTTCTGTTTGTTCTAGTCCTAATTGTGTTTATTTCCATATGGCACACTATATTCATAACATTTTTAAATTCATTGAACGAAGGAGGTGTATCTGAAATCCAATTTCTAGTTATTATTTTCCTAGCCACTGCTAGAATAGACCATAACAAGGGAAGCTTAACCTTTTAACACTTTGAGGTACAGGTGTGTTGAATAATATAAGAGATTTAGAAATAATGAAATTATCTGTAAAAAGAGCCTGCAAAATTCATTAATTGACTTCCAGTATTCTTTCAATTTTATACAGTCATAAAACATATGAGCCCAGTCAGCATTAATTTCTACATTACATCTCTTACATAGATTATCTTTATTATTTATTTTATTCATCATCAAAGGTGTATAAAAGATCTATGTAAAATTTCCATGTATAAAGTCTCCAGACAATGGAAGACGTAGTTCTATAAGCAGATTCAATATATATTGTTTATCTTGTTGATTTGGTGGGTCCCCATTAATAGAAGTGAAATAATTCCAGTATGAATCTACACTGTAAAAGTTTCTTGTCTGATAACTTTATGTATGTATGAAAGTTTACCTTTATCAGAAACTTTATGTTGTAAATTTAATATCAAGTAATCAATCAGTGTTGGAATAGATTCTTTAACAGTTATAGACATTAAATCTATTTTATTAATGAGATGTTGTCTAAAGGTCTGAACCTCTAACCAGCACGTTTCTCTTAGATCAAATTCTTGTTTTAAGAAATCTAGATTTTTAACTTTATTATCAGATATCAACTGATACCAGTACTTTAGATAATTATCTATAGCTAAATGAGTTCCTTCAGAAGTAGATGACAAAAGCATACCCTGAGTATACATTATAGGAAATACAATAAAATTCCATTCCCTATACTTAGGGTGCATGAATATAAAGTTACGATAACTAATAATAATATTTAATGGGTAACAAACCATATGTTTAGGTGTAATAGGTGAAGTACAAAATTCCTTTAGTAACCATAACATGGAGTTATTTACAATCATATTTTTATGTGTTAAGGAGATTTTCATGAAGTGTATACTAATTAGCTCCCAATAATCTTTCCATTTTGTGACATATGACTGATCTATTAATAAAGTAATAACTTTTACAATAGAAGAGATAGTATATAAATTAAAGTCTGGAAAAGAAATACCCCCTTGAGACCAGCTATTAGTATGTTTCTTTAATGCAATCCTAGGTCTATTAGGTGCCCATAAGAAATTTAACATTAGTGTGTTCAGTTTCTTGATAATTATTTTGTAGGTGGAAGTATTATTGATTGTATTAAGTATAAAATCTTGGGAATATTATCATTTTAATAATTGTAAGTCTCT